>NC_041334.1:30417504-30435004 GCF_004354835.1 Perca flavescens | reverse complement strand
TAAAAAGTTACATGTTCAGTTTGCAGAGAAAAATCTCATAAACTTGTGGCTCTTTTTATTGCTTCTCTCCTTCTACCAAAACCTTACTCTGTAATCTTAACTAGCTGTGGCTGAGCAGAAAAAAAGTCCAATTTAAACTAAAACAATTGATTTAACCAGTAGCTGACAGAATGAGCAGACAGCAAGGGGAGGAGGATGAGGAAGATGAGGAGAGGTTATAACCTGTCAGCATGCCTCCATCATTCCTCTATCGCCTCCTCGCCGTAAACTGACATTAACCACACCAGTATTATTCGTCAATCATCTTCTTGTGGTCTAATCTGTGCTGGCAGTTAACACCCATGTGCATGAAGAAAAGAAATCTATATCTACCAGCACAGCCATGAAATGCCCCAGAACGACACTGAATATCACAGAGAAATGAAAATAAAAAGACCGATACAACTGGACTTGTTTGTTAGGGTGCAACTGTAGCTCAAAATGTGTTGTGGATATCACTAGAACTGGTACTTTGGTACCAAAATTCAAAAAATGTGACAGTACTCATTTTTCAACAGTACCATAGGTACCGGGGGATGCAATCCTTCCACACCTGACCGGGGCAGTATATAAGCCTAACGTTACAAGTCTTCTTGTCTGCCGCTAAATGCTTTAGAAGAAGAAGAATGCCGACCAGCACAGAAAACAGACAGGAAAAGAATGGACACAGCGACGCCTTATGGTGTAGTCACATATAGCCAACGGCCGACCGTTGACAGAAAACCCCGTCGATATGATCAGTCGCGTCCCCGAGGTACAAAAAACTGCCACAGAACAGAACAAAAAGACAAGAGGAGACGAGCCGTAATACGTCTCTATAACAGCAGGCGGCGCTAATCTGTAATGTTGCCCAAGAAATGAAAACCGGCAGCTGATTGGACGAACGCGTCACATGGGTTTGTTTTCTCCGGAAATTCAAACCAGACATGTCTGTCATGGCGGCCGTTCAGAATACGATCTCATATTGTACTAAAATAGTTCACTGAAACACGTTTCTGAAAACATTTCAAGCGAGAAATAGGCCATGCAGTTGCTGAATCTGTCTTCATTTCAGCTCAACAAAGGTCAGTTTAAAAGATTTTCGTCAGATTTTGAGAGACTCTTGTCACCTCGTTCCGCTCGTCATTTCCGGGTGAGCCCCGACGGCTCTGCCGCCGACCGAACATGTCAGGTCGGCCAAAATGAACGGCGACAGCCCTCCAGAGTGACGACGGCACGGGACACACCGAACAGATTTGAGTCACTGACCTCGCCAGACTGTCCCACGGCCGATAATCGGCCTGATGTGTCTCGGCCCTTAGACTTCGACGGAGACCAGTGAAATGAATTAGAAGCACTTTTCCAGTGATCGTACTGCGTTGCAAGCAACCCGGAACTCGTGTTTTCACAACCTTCTACCCGTGAAAGTGCCCTGGAACGCCAGTCAAACCCGTAACTTACTACTCGTGAACCAGTACCAGATCGTTGTACTCCCAGTTACAGTTTTTGATGTCACACACAAATAAAACAACAATGGCGACCCCTGTTGATGCTGTACAGACGCCGGTGATTAACAGTGAGAAATATAAATAAATAGACATAAATAGGCAACGTAAAGTAATTCCACACATTGTAATCAAAACAATACACATACGATTGTGTACTACTACAGGTTATGTTTATTAAATTAAGCCCAAAATATGTCAACGACTAGAAATCGCTAGTATCAGCTAGCGCTAGCTAACGTCAATGTTAAGCAGCCGCTAGCCAACGCTAGCTAGAAGGGCTTGTGGTGACTTTGCCTGGAATGCTAATATGTCGCGAGTCGGGACTTGAAGTCGTAACTTACGGGCTAAAAATTGGGTCTGGAACGCAGCATTAGCTTGATGACGTAGATGTGACATGAGCAACCTGTCTGAAAGTTGTAAGTCTTCTGGTAGCTGTGCCAAGAGAAATCTCAATCATTCCGAATCTTGCAGAGACGGAGAGCGTAGGTATATGTAAGGAGATAACATAGGCACATGCTAATTATGGCTAACTAAAATGCTAGTTAACATTAGTAATTAAACCTAAACAGCTAATGTGAGTCGAAACTGCCTGCAAGCTTCTCCTGTACTATACGGTAATTTCTCTACTGTGCGACAGAAAGTCGCGTGGTTATGACACAATCGTTAGCCTATTTTTATAAAAACTGCTGCTATGGAGCCATAACGTGAGATACAAGGTAATGGAGCCTTTTATACATTGTCGTGTTTCTTTAGAAATAAACAATGGACAAATAGAGTCTTTAAACACTTCACTTGGAGCTCCCAAACATAACGTAAGCCTGTTTCTCTCTGTCAGTCACAGCCTAACGTTAGCTTTGTTAGCTGACATTAGCTAACTTTAGCGCTTGTTTTAGCGGACCTCTACAGTTAATGTCAGTTAGAAAGATAAAACAAAAAGGACACTGAAAGAATTAGTGATATAACACTGTCCCAACCCCCTAATTGGTCATTAGAAATGGTAGTTCTACCCAGTAGTGGTCCGGCGATCCCTAAGGCGTAGTGCAGAAACAGGTCTCTCAACAGGGTGTCCATGTAAGTGAGCCAGTTCTCCCAGTGCTGGAATACCTGCTCAGGAGGCGCTGTATCAAAGGCTGGGTTAGCATGTGTGCATTGGCTGGATTGTAAGGGGCTTAGGAGATCAATGACTGGCTAGGAGCTCGAAGTGTTGACTGATTGGAGATAAGCAGCAAAGCAAACAAGACTCGGAGAGAGTCTGGCACCGAAAAGCAGGAGAGGTGCTGAAGGACGGGTGAAAAGAGGGAGGATGCGCAAAGGTTGTGTAGTAGGACAAATTGTGAGGAAAAAAGTGGGGAAAAGCAATCACATCATTGTGTTCCATCGAAAAATCATCTGCTGTCACGTTCAATTTGCTGAATTGTGCCCTAATACTAAATTGCTGTTACACTGCAGAGATGTTATTGACAGATCTGGCCATTGTGGTCAACTTAAATTGTTTGCTGCTGACCTGTTTTAGTGAATTAGGTCTTTATGTGTCACAGCAGAAGAAAACAGTGCCCACTGTGATAGCTGTAATCTCTTGCTTTCGCTCTCAAAACTCGCTCCCTGCAGAATGTTTTTGCGCCCACTGTCCTCCCTGCCTTTCTCAGCAGCTTTATCTCTCTTATATTGTGTTTTGTCTGCCATTTCTCTTCCGATCAGCTCTCCTTCTTTTTTGCCTCTTTAATTTATCTTTTTATCCTCTTTCTTCTGCACTGGGCTCAATTGTTCGTTTGTGCCATTGTTTTTCCTCTTCTGAAATACTGATCTCTTCTTCTATACTCCATGCCGGTGAATACAAGAGGCTGATCAAACAGCTTATTGATTTGTCCTTTGTGTATGCACATATCGTGAGTTCAAGGCCATTAAAGTTGACAATTCAAATTCCCTTCTCCTTGGAGACTACTATGACAACATATATACAGTACACACACACACTACACACCATAACACTGCATTGCAGCTGTAGTAGTGCTTTCCCAGTGTGTGTTTGCAAGCCCCTTAAAACTAATATAGAAGTACCTTCAAATAAATTGTAGTAAAACTTTTGAAAAGCATTCACCCAACCTCTAAAAAAAAATGTAATAATAGATTTCCTTGTCCTTCATAATGTTGAATACTGACAATTGTGTATTAAGTGCTGAAGTAATACCACCTGCAAAAATAACCTCAAGAAAAGTCAAAAGAATTTGTCACTTTTTCCTACAAAAGTAGAAAGAATAAAAAAGTTTGTATGAAACAACTGCAACAATTAGGACTGGCTACACAAACAAAATAAAGAGATAACCTAGAATGAGAAAAAAAAAAAAAACTGAGAAATAAATGTGATCACTCATTACACGGACATTGCCATTAACTCTTCCAAAGAGAGCTGAGAGAGAGACTGACAGAAAGAGAGAAGAGAGAGAAAGTGGAACAAGAGCGCAAAAGAGGAAAACTGAGACAGAGACAAAGGACGAGACAGAGATTGAAAAACTGCAGAAAACAAAGAATTGGAACAAAGACACTGTAGAGAGAGAGAGAGCGAGAAAGAGGTAAATGTGACCAGCTAAGGTAGACAGGCCTAGGGGTCGTCTAATTAAGTGAGGATGGGAGAGGCCGGCGGTCTGGTAAATGACTCTGTCACTTTAGTAAATGGACTTGGTGAGGAGTGAGGAGCTACACAGCTGGCATTTCCATTAGCACTGCCAGGTGACCCACCACCATATCCACATACAGAGAGAAACAGAGGAGAGAAAGAAAAAAGAGAGAAAAAAAAGGGATTAGATAGGGATTGTTGAAAGCTGGCAAAGAACTGAGCAGAATAAACACAATTTGTCCGATTGACTTTGTGCTAATATGTTTGTTGTCATTCAAAATTACTGCCAGGACGATTAACAGGAGCTTTTGAAATATAAAAATTGCAAATAAGAGAGAATTTGGTTGAAACAAATCAATGTGCATTGTTTTTTTGTTTGTTTTTTCAGATTATTTTTGGGCATTTTAGGCCTTTGTTTATATAGGACAGCTGAAGACATGAAAGGGAGAGAGAGGGGGAATGACATGCAGCAAAGGGCCGCAGGGCGGAGTCGAACCCACGGCTGCTGCGTCGAGGCGTAAACCTTTATATATGGGCGCCTGCTCTGCAAGGTTGAGAAAAAAAAAATTAACTGAAGGAAGAAAATACTTAATAATAAACTAAGACAGACAACCATGATTTCTGTAAGAGACAGATACTTGACTTGGGCGTTATGATTATTATTAGTCAACTAATCAATAAGGCAGAAAATTAAAGGGGTGAGTGCAGCAACCTAGTACTGCAGATTGTTCAAAGGTGATGCAGCAGAGGAAGAGATGTCCTGACTCTCTTTAGTCTCTATTATGGATCAAACTTTAAACATGCTGGATCCTACATTTCCCATAACGCAACTAAACGGCATCTTTCATTAGACTCTCCTTGCCTGCTAAATGCCAAACTATTTTGAGCTTCATGCTTCTAGTTTGTAACAAAGCCTTTCCATAAGAAAATGTTAGTCTCCGAGCCGGAGTAAAGACATGCCTTATCACATCATTAGGGTTATTTTTTTTCTCCATTTTTGACAAAGTCTAGAAAATAAAAGCCAAAGAAGACCTCACACGCAGGCTGAGTAGCACTCCCTATGGCGAGTAAAGTGATCTCCATGCCCCTATAATCTTCAACAAATCTGATAATGGATTGATTTCGCTTAAATCATTTATCTAGCAAAAATGGCAAACACTTGCCTCTTTCAGCTTCTCAAATGTGAGCATTTGCTGCCAAGTTAAATCTCTGTAGGTTTTAGACTGAACAAAACAAGCACTCTGAAGAACTCACCTTGGGTTGAGGAAACTCGTGATAGATTATTTTTCTCCACATTTTTATAGACTAATAGATTCACTGAAATTTGTTTTTATAAAATATATATATAAAAGATGTATTAGTTATGTAAATGTCTTTCCAACTGTATTTATCAGTATCATGTTCTTTATTTTTGTGATTTCCAACAGTGACTGGAAGTAGCTTTTCGACAGCGTTTCCACATTCGATACTTCATAACGGAGTCAGACGATGCCTGCCGTACATAAATTTGAAAAGAAATTTGACTTAAATTCAAAACAACTCCCTGTGCTGTCACGCATGAGCGACACTTCACTGTTCTTCCGAGTGTGACAGGTGGTTAAGGCACAGAACCGAATACAGCGGCGTGCCACTTGGAGAGGCTCTGCGGGCCATGCCGGCTTTTGATTGGCCTCATCCAACGACAATCAGTCAAGACCACATCTTCCCGCCCCAATCACTGTCAAGCAACAGGAGGACCGATTGCACAGCCGATTGATAGTGATTGAGAAGAAGGGGAGGGGAGGAGGGGGAGATGGAGGGAGAGAGAACCATTAACCTCCCTATCCATCTCACCCTCTTTTCTAACCCTATCAGTCTGCTCTATCACGCCATCCTTTGGGAAAAGACAGCGGAGTAAAACAGAGTGAGATGAGAGAAAGACAGAGCTATCTAGTGACAGCTAGACTTCCATTAGGACTGATAGCATCACGCCGAAGACAAGTGTCTGAGCCCACTTTTCTGATGGGGCACGCACACATCTAATCGAGTACATACTCTCTTTTTTTTAAGGGAAAAACCACAAGAGAGAAGGATACGACTGGAAAGAGGGAAGTGAGAGAAAAGGGCAGGAAACGCAATTAAGAGAAAAAGAGAGAAAAGTGAAGTTGGAAACCATTCCTCTCTGGCTAATGATGGGATCTTGGTCAGTCTCCTCACATATCTGCCACTGTTAGAAGGAATGAGCATCTCTTGACTCATTTGTTTTCTCTCTCTTCTTTCATCATGTCACTGAAAGGAGGGGAGTATGGCTGCAATTAACAATTATTCTTATTAGTGATTCATCTGCAGATTATTTTCAGTTAACCAGTTTATTTTCCTCACTACTCTTGCAAATTTGACTGTTTTTATACACACAGCCAATGTTGGCGTACCCAACTGACAGTAGACATTTGCCGTTACAAAAAAAGACAGGGGCTCTATAAATGTGGACATCTACATACATGTTGAGTGTGCACTAATGTATGAGTAACATTGTGTGTGTGTGTGTGTGTGTGTGTGTGTGTGTGTGCGTGTGTGTGGTCATGTATGAGAGAGAGAGAGTGGATTAAAGTACAGAGCCTGTGCAACAAGACATTAGTGCATCCATGTGACAAGACCTGGTGTGTGTTTGTCATTCACAGCCAGACTGGATGTACGAGCTCGGTAATAGGCTACATACAGTATGTTGCCTAAGAAACACAATCAAGTGCTTAAGTTAGCCCTCACTCCTGCTTAAGGTGGTGACAGATTGTTCACAAGATGTGGTGAAAGTGTCAGCGCCACATTCAATTTCTCTTCACCAACGGGTCCCAAGTTGATGAGTCACTTGATCTCCCTTTGTGTGTGTGTGTGTGTGTGTGTGTGTGTGTGTGTGTGTGTGTGTGTGTGTGTGTGTGTGTGTGTGTGTGTGTGTGTGTGTGTGTGTGTGTGTGGTCATGTATGAGAGAGAGAAAGTAGATTAAAGTACAGAGCCTGTGCAACAAGACATTAGTGCATCTATGTTTCAAATTACCACAGCAGGCTAGTTTTAAATCATGCAGCAGAGTGAGCCAGCTGATCAGTAAGTGACAGCATTCAACAACCCTACCCTTGGGTAACACTATTATAGCGTGGACCCCGTGGTATGTGGGGACTAAAGCAGTGTATATGTATATGTATGTGCTCGGTCCTGTGCTGAGGAAGGTGCTATAATGGTTTGAACTCTTGTAATTGAGTGCCACCTGCACCAGCACTTTTCCCTTCTAGTCACTGTACTCCTTTCTACGCCTCGCTGCACCAGGTCTATTAACATTTACATAACAATGACCACCTCCTTGCTCAAAGTGTGTGTGTGTGTGTGTGTGTGTGTGTGTGTGTGTGTGTGTGACACGCAGATATACTCATTCAAGCTTTAACACTGTCAAGAAAAAGATGAAGCTGGAGCTGTGCTCATAAATCTAAATGAACAGGTCGGACGCTTAGTGGGATCAGTAGCTGAATGAAACCGAAGAAAATACATAATAAAAAAAACTGGGGGGAGGGAGGGGGAGAGAGAGATCCTCCTCTTCTAAATCTGTTCAAGCATTTATAACAAATCACATTTCCTGCGTGCTACACGTACAATCGGAGTGATGAAACAAAGTGTCAGCCTGGCTGATGTTTAAACGCCGCATTATGCACTTGTTAACTCCGGGAGTTCTATAGTCAGCCAGAGTTTGATAAATTATGGAAAATAAATCTTTGAGCTACTTAGAACTGACTGATTAGCTGTATCCAGTTCACTAAAATGTCAGTCTTGATTGATACAACCAGCTGCTTATTATGTGCGCTGATGTCAGTCTGTGCTAATGTGTTTGCTAACGAGATTGGCAACAAACCAGTAATATGTGAATGTAAACAGACCAACACACAAACACACACAGGATTGATGTCAGACGAAACCCTATGGGTAAGATATTACTTGATGAGGCCTTGTTGAGCCAAAAACATAATAGAGATCATTGTTTGCTATTGTAGGGACTCAAAGCAACATCTTGTGAATGGCACAATAACTGTGTGTGTGTGTGTGTGTGTGTGTGTGTGTGTGTGTGTGTGTGTGTGTGTGTGTGTTCGTTCATGAATGCAGATTCCTTGGAGGGATGAGAGTCTTGTTGAAATGTGGAGGGGAAAATCTCTTTGAGATGCCGAATGGAAAGTCAGACAATGGCGTTAGCCCACACACACACACACACACACACACACACACACACACACACACACACACATATATGTTTGAATACTGAGTGTGTGTACAAATCCAGATTCAAAGACATGCAGATGAGGTTGAATCAATGTAGGCGCACATGAAACACCACTAGTACAAAATGCAATTGAGACACACATGCTTGTAGGTGCTCACACACACATAAACAAACACACACACACACACACACACACACACACACACACACACACGCATACATTCGCACATGTGTTAGACACTTCAATAAAGGTTGTCTCATGCATACACATAATACAAAATTTTCCTCCACTTTATCAAGCCCTCCAAGTCCTTCTAGTCTGTTTCCAGGATGCCCGCAATCGCTCCAAACACATCCCCCTCCAACCCCCCCTTCCCACACCGGAGGAGATGAATATTCATGCTTTCAGCAATTAGCAAGCACCACACTCCACACCGCTATCATATGCATGGCTGCCATCAAAGACACAAGGATGTGCATGTCCGTGTGTGTATGTCACTATGAGGCTGAGCATGTGTACAAAGAAAGCAAGAATGGCAGCTGTGACATCAAGTTCACTCAGAGCTTTCCACCATTTTGGCTACGAAACGGAAAAGGGAAATGATTTGATGATGGAAAGTCTTGACTGAGCCAAGACACAATGCGATGATTTCCCACAGTGGCAGTTTTTGCACAGAGAGAGATGCATCAAAAAGTTAGCGTTGAGTCAAAGAGTGACACTGTTCTTAGTGATCCTTTCGACATTTCTTGTGCAAATAATTACTTTAGCCAAGTAATCTGAGAGCAAGTACTTCCTTATTCAGACCAACAATAACACAGTTTTGGGATATGGCTAGGGCAGTGTGTGTGTGTGTGTGTGTGTGTGTGTGTGTGTGTGTGTGTGTGTGTGTGTGTGTGTGTGTGTGTGTGTGTATATATAATACAGCTTGGGGTTGAGTGAATGGATCCTTATTCATTATATCAAGATTTCTAAAAGCTGGTACAGACCTTTACCTGTTTTCTCACACACACAAAGTCAAATGTGCAAATGTGATAAACCCATACAATGAGCACACAATAACAGATACACATATTATACAACATCAGCGGCAGTAAAACATAAAATGATTTAAATGTGCTATAACAACATACCGTCTCTCAACACAAACGCACACACATAAACACATACACACACAGCAGGCCGTCTTCTCCTGCTGTCATATCCTCCATTGATAATAATGACAGTGATGAATATGGCTGGAAAAGAGCGAGTCATAAATCACTGGGCCTGGCCCCTAACTCTGACTCACCGCCTGGTTCTTCATTTCTGTATGTGTATGTGTGTGTGTGTGTGTGTGTGTGTGTGTTATAGACAGAGAGAGAAGGGGGACGAGAGAAGGGAGGACTTGTCGTGGGCTACGCATCAGTGGATATGTCCAGTGACACCTTAATGTGCTTGGCTTGTCTGAAGAACCCCCGCAGGCAGGCAACCAGCCACACACACACACACACACACACACACACACACACACACACACACACACACACACACACACACACACGCGCACACACACGCGCACACACACACGCACACCGCTGTCTACTCGTGGGATGAGAGCAGGGCTGTGTGTATCTATTTCATGAGAAAATTCCTCATGTAAGCTTACTGGGGTGTGTGTGTGTGTGTGTGTGTGTGTGTGTGTGTGTGTGTGTAGTAGTCACACCCTGCTCCAGCTCAAAACCAGGCCCCTACCACCATCAATTCCCCAATTTTCCACCTCTGCCTCCTTTATGAAAGAGACTGTGTGGTGTGTGTGTGTGTGTGTGTGTGTGTGTGTGTGTGTGTGTGTGTGTGTGTGTGTCTGAGAGAGAAAAGAGGGGTGCAGCAGTGATAGTAAGAGATCATTAAAAACATGGGAATGGGATCAGTAGAAGGCAGTTGAGAAGGGAGGACTCAATTTGGGCTTAGAAGGAAACATGGGAGTGTGTGTGTGTGTGTGTGTGTGTGTGTGTGTGTGTGTGTGTGTGTGTGTGTGTGTGTGTGAGCATGGATTTCTAAAAGTAGGGATGGGGGGCATAAAAGTAGGGATGGAGGGCATAGCGGGATAGATGAAGGGCAGAGGGATAAAGATGAGGGTAGGACGGAGGGCGAAAGAAGGGAATTGCACCCTCTAGTCCTTAGTGCTGGAAAGGGGGTTTAGCTAGGAGGACTGGCAACCGCAGCCCCCGTTCTGCTTAACCTGAGCCTGCTAACCATTAGTGGGGATCAAACACACAGCGAGATGAAGGTGTATGTGGGAGAGAGAGAATGTGTGTGAACATGATGCGGGGGAGTTCTGAAGAAAAGGGTATGACGTGAGGTGGATGAAAACAGAACATCGTTGAGTGTAAATGGTTGTATGGGTGTGTCCCTCATGCCCTTAGCCGCTCTAGCTGCCAAGATAAAGTGGAGCAGGCCACCAAGTCACAAAGACAATGTCACACAACAAACTCACAAAAACAGACAACACAAGGCAAGTAACAATAGGATTAAAAGCTAATGCTACTTCCAACTGGCCCATGTGCTGATTTATCTACTATCCAGCTTTATTTAAAAATGATAAATTCTAAAGGATGACACTGACCTGTGAACGGAGGTGAGACTGGCCAAAACTTTATCCAGTGTAGTAGCGCCAATTTACTTTTTAGGGTGTGGCAGAAGACACTGTGATTTTTCTATGATATTTCTGATTCAGTATTTGAGATTCAATTGATGAAAATAATTTAATTGATTTTAGTCACATTTCTTAAAAATGTCAAATTATCAACTCCTAATGCTGAATCGAACCGACACAATTGGTAAAATTGCATTTCTTCTTTGCAGTGGTTCATACTGAAAGGTCTAATGACTTGTGGGGCAGGCACAAGTATCATTATGCAGACAAGTGAATCAGGGCAAAGAATATGTATAAAAATAGTGGGAAAAGCAAAAAAGGATTTTATTTTATGGCCAGGCTTTAGTTTAGCAGGCTACGGAATCAACTCGCCTAGCCTTAAACACCTTTCACTAAACAGACCTCAGACACATATCTCACCCTTTTTAATCATACAATCTTTTTCCAAAGCCCGTTTTAGATCTATTAAATACAGACATATTCCCATCATGTACAATCCCCACTTTCCTCCCCAGCCCTCCCTCCATCTCTGCTTCCTTCACTCACCACACTAATGAGACAGAAAAACAAGGGGAGCAGCTGGGCCTGGGGAGCAACAGAGATGCGACACGCTCTCCTTTGCCTCCCCCCCCTCTCCTTCCTCCCCCCCGAACTTAACATCAAAGTAGACACAGCCCTCACCAGTGGTGGGGCTGGTAATGACCATGGGCACACACACACACACGCACACACCACATGTAACCTATAACACTCTCCGTATGTCTGTGTGTGTGTGTGTGTGGAATGTCTTGATTATTAGCAAACCATCATGGTGGTAATGTGTGTAGCTTGTGTGTGTGTGTGTGTGTGTGTGTGTGTGTGGGGGGGGGTGGTAGTACTAGACTGCTGTGGTGGAAATGACAATTGCGTGTGTGTGTGTAAATGTATGTGATGTCGACCCAAATAAAATATGTGTTAACAAGGCATTGTAAGCCCTGTACCTGTGCTGTATTGAGGCATGCTGGATATGGAGGCTAATGATGGCTACATACATGCACCCATCATTACAGCACACATACTGCCTGTGTTTACCACATGTAAGAGTACCATACATTTGATTCCATGTGACTTGTTAATAACACTACCCATATAGGCTAACTGATCCCATCCGTTTAACATGTGTACCGAGTTGTGTGGCCTTGCCTTCTGGCTCACTGTTGTACTTTTAATATACATATTCTAGGACTAAGTTATATCTTTTGTTTTGGCGGGTGTTAGCTCTTGCCATTGCAGTCATGCCCCACACCCCCCATTTATATAGTTGATTTATTATATTACTCTTCTGTCCCAGCTATATATATATGTATGTGGGGGTATATATATATATATATATATATATATATATATATATATATATATATATATATATATATATTATTATTATTTTTTATTTTTCTCTCGTATCTGACTCGCCTGACTAACTGGAAGTGGAAGGGATGATCATTACCGCTGTGTATATTTTGTAACGGATTGACTGCAAGGCTATTACTGCTGTAGGCTCATGTTCAGCTGGCCATTACTTTAGCTGAGCCTTAATGTGTGACTGTTATGATTGTTATGTTTTTCACTTGAGGTATTTAAAAAGGTTGAACTTTTGTTCTTAAAGTTTACTATCGTTATGTTGTGGGATTGGAGCGGTAGGTTTTAAGAAGTATTAAGATATGTTGATGTATGTGTCAGAGTTGTGAGTTGCTGTTCCTTGCAGCAACTTCACCGGGGTTTGGGCTAAGGGGAGGGGATGGGTGGGGGGCGGCTGGTATGTTTGATGTTTCTTCTGTTAGGTTTCCCGTCTTGTCGTCTGATCCATGTATTTTTTTTTTTTTTTTTTTTTTTTTTTTTTCTGTGTGCTGCTCCTGCAACTTGGCATGCTCAGTTCCGCTTTCTGTATCCAAGGTCATAGCAGACCCCAATGGTTGCTTTGTTATCATCTCAGGGAAAATTTGTGGCAATAATCTGACTTTGGCGAATGTGTATGGTCCGAATTGGGACAATGAGGATTTTTTTCAAAACCTTTTTTTTCTCCCTCCCTCATTTACATTCCTGCCAGATCATCATTGAAAACTCAATAAATAAATCATATTTAAAAAAAAAAAATCCTTTATCGATAGGGCTCTACTTGTTATGTAGTCTAGTATCATTAGTATGAGTAGTGTAGTATGTAGTCATTTGTTCCCGCACCACAGCTGCACAAAAAAAGGGATATTCTGTGTATGAGTTTTTGTGTTCATGCATGTCTTAATGTGTGCATATTTGTGTGTGCATTTCCAACACTGAACTCACCTGTCGGTCAGTCAGCGTGTAGATGTACTGCTGGTCTGGGCTGAACAGCATGTCTCTCAGTAAGGGACTTCCTCCCTCGCTTACAGTCACCTTCTCGTAGAGCACCGCTGGAATGTTGGGACTCACAGAGTTAACCAAGATCTACAGAGAAAAATAAAAGAGAATAAATACTCAGAAATACTCCAAACTCTTATAAGAATCTTTCAAAAGTACTTTAACATATTCAAAGTGTTACTCGATTTCAATTCAATTTTATTTATAGTATCAAATCATAACAAGATATACAAGTAGAACTATGATCCTGCACCAATTAGTGTATCTTGAAAGGTTTTATCAGGCATTATCTAACCAAGAACTGTTCATGTTAAATTTAAAATAATGTAGAGCAGAGCGATACACAGTATTGTATTTGCATTCATATTTTGATAACAATTTCTACAAGATCAACATTTATTACTGTACGTACACACCGCCGCCGACTTGAGCTGCAAAGAAGCTCTGGACGCCCTGTCGAGGACGCTTGTCAAAAAGTCCGGGGAAGCTGTTTGACGCTTTGGCCGCTCTGACGTGGGAGCATTCTTCGATCATGTGCAACACACGATTGAAGAAAAAGCACAAGCAGCCACTGCACGGCCAATACACTGACACTAGAAACCTTTTATAAATGACATATATAAGGACATCATTTGTATTGTTTGTTGGTCACAGCGGTGTCTGTTAGCAGTTAGCCGCTGAACCGCAGCAGAATGCAGGCAGAGCGAGCAGCCGCCAGCTGTTGACCCGTGCAGGACTTCACTGTGAGCGGACTGTTTAGAGACCATGTGACGGCACGTTAACTGGTCCCTATACGCAAACAACGTCACATCATAAATGATAGGGGAACCCAGCAACGGCGATTATGAGATTTCCCTCCATTTTCATGGAACTAATGTCTTGGTAGGAACAAAAGTTTACATCGTATGTTTCTCCAGAATCAGCCAGCGAGAAGGACATCTATATTCCGATTGGTTGCTGCCGTTTGCCGCTGCTTGCCGCTGAACCGCGTCATAGCTCATTACCATAAAGTTGACCAAAGTTCAACTTTCTGATTGACGCTCAAAACGCCCAAAACGCGACGCCGACAGTTTTGACGCTCCTTGCAGCTGAGAGAAGCCAGCTTCCATTGAAAATTAATGACTTCCGGTATCTTTAGACGCCCAAGTCGGCGGCGGTGTGTACGTACAGTTAGGCAACATTTCAAGTCTGAGTAAACGATTCTTTGTACAGCACCTATCACCAGCAGCTTTACAGTAAAAACTTTCACAATTAAGGCACATACAAGGGCATGGCAGAGGAATGTCTGAGATAGACGAGTGTCTACATGTTGCTTGATAAAAGTCAGAACACAGTGTTAAACATTTTCAACTTGTAAGTTGCTCACATCATATCCAACAAACTCAAAACAAACTCACATTGTACATTTTCTACCAAACCAAAGTTGAAACACACACACTGTAGTCTCTGTGTATGTTTCTCCAGCTGGGAATATGGACTGCATTTACTTCAGCATTAACAGGTGGTTATTATTATAGTGGTAGGCAGTGTGAAATTATCAACATTTTGGAAAGAGCCTGCTTTACAGACCCAACAGCTTGACTGAAGGGCTGTGTGAATAGCAGTATTGAATATAGTATCATTATTGTGAACACAGACATGATTAAAGGGGTATATGCTTGGAGAGGAACATTATTGACTGGATAATGGTGTTATAACAACTGTAGAAAAAAAACAGCTCTATTCAGCACCTGGGAGGAACTAATAAAAACACTTTTTAAAACTGAATAAATGTCACAAAGTGGTGTGTATGAAAACATTGTGGTCCTCTATGAAGCCCAGAGAGAATTACAGTGAGACACTATCTTTGGATTTCAATGAAAACTTAATCATCCAATACACCTGTAGACAAAGTATTTAACAGTACAAGCGAGCAAGAGCGTACACACACTAGTGTGCGCATGCTACAATTTTCTTTGTGAGCTTTGGCGAATCATTTGCCCAGATATGGAAAGTAATGGTGCAGATACAAGATAGCAGATTGGCTGGCTGGGGATGGCTGTGAGCCAAAGTCATCTCGGGCAGCAAATGAAAAGTGCAGAGCGGGGGGGGGGCAAGTATCAGCTCTCCATTACTGAGCTTTGTCGACTCGCACTGCTATCAGCCCACTGTGACAAGGAAGAGACAGTAGGCAATGACTAGCTGGAAAATGATACTGAACACACACACACACACACAAATGGCTTCACACTCAGATAGATAAAATATGATAAGAAAAAAACAGACAAAACAGACACACACACACACACACACACACACACAAACACATGATGATAGATATGCATACGGTAATATGTGTTTTGATAGATATGTACATGCACACACACAGTTTTGCACGGGTGGACGCTGAGTGCACACTTTGCGATGAAAGAATGTATTTACAATTTCACCAAAAGAAACCAGGGGCAACAATCCCATTATCTCTCACTGTGTGTGTGTGTGTGTGTGTGTGTGTGTGTGTGTCAGAGAAAGGGGGCCAAGAAAGATGGAGAGAGAGAAAGAGCTCATAAGGTTGTGATGAAGCATTGGAGAAGAGGGAAATATTGATGTTATTATCTAGATAATGGGCCCGTAAACAAAAGATACATTTCATTCACTGATGGCTCGCATCTAGATGAGCACACACAAACACACACATGGCAACATAGTTTTTAAACACAGCCAACCAGAATAAGGAAAACTGATGGCTGACACACACAAAGGTGAAGGCATCATTCTCTCTCTCTCTCTCTCATGCACAAAAAAAGACCATTTCAGCTGGCAGACACATCTATCTCTGTACCAGTCACACAAGTCCAGTTCACTGGCTAATGACCGGTCAGCCTGGACTGGTTTGACACGCACAATAATCCAGAGAATAAAAGTCTGTCTTTCTGTCAGGCTTTCCATCTTCTCTTTTTGTCCATCTGTGTGTAGCTCTGTGTATCTTCCAGTCTACAAAATCCCAAATGTACAAACGACATAGTGGATCTCACTTTGTCCATTTATTCCGGAATAACATTAGAAACAGGGACTCAAACGCTTGGCGTCGATTACGCACATTACTTAATCTAAGTTCTTCCCTGAGCCTTGAGACACTTTTTATTCTCTCCCTTCCATTTCCCGTTCTCTGAGGGGAGAGTGAGAAAGGTGAGAAAGAGAGAAAACAGAAGAGTGGGCGAGTGATAGTGGGTGACGTGTGAAAACAACAGGTAATAAATCGTCTCAAATCAATTTATTCCACAGGCGCTGCAGCCGAGACTGTCCAGAGAATATGGAAAGAAAGGAGAGAACAAGGGATTATGGAATATAGAACAAACGGATGGATGGATGGATAAAATGTATCTAATTGAATCAAATGGTTACTGTGCCTGGGAAACAAGCACTAGAATCTAATAATCAGGTTAAGAGGGGGAGCTGTACGTTAAAGAGGGTTAAGAGCTTCTTCTAGAAGTGTACAAATGTGTGTACAATCATGTATGTGTGCATGTAAGCTTGCATGACTGTGCGTGTGTAGGTTTTCACAGTTATCTACAATCACATGTAGTGTATTAACATGCAGGAATCTGTATAAATTCACAGGTTGATGTTTACAATGCGTATACATGCACAGCTCTATGTGAATGTGTGTGAGCATGAATGTTAAGTTAACTATGTCAAGAAATCAATGCAATAGTCGGTGATGATTGGAGCCGCTACTGCTGCTCTCTCACTGTCTCCTCTGTATTGCTTAGCTTTCCGCTAAGTGGTTGATGGATGGATTCATAGAATGATGCTGTGCTTGTGTTTTCAGGAAAAGCCCATCTCTACTCTCTTGTCAACATGCATAATGTAACTTTAACAGACTTCAAACACATTAGAGGCACGGTCTTAAGTAAGGACGTAGAAAAGCATAGAAAGATGGAGGAGAGGACGAAAACAAAGCAGAGTGTTTAAGAGTGTGGAAAAATGAGGACATGCAAAGCCACATGCAAAGAATAGCAGATGAATAATTACAGTAGGAAAAATTATAGTTTTTGGGCCCTATCTTGCACCCAGCGCAATTGACTTTGTACTCCGACTCATGTATCATTCCTATTTTGCACCCGACGCACAACG
>NC_041334.1:30400004-30412504 GCF_004354835.1 Perca flavescens | reverse complement strand
CAGCCGACACATAGGAGAGCTCAGAGTAAAGCTATACCATATGTGGGTCAGACAGCCTTTCCTTCAACAGCACCAAGAAAGACAAAGAGCTTTGGTGACAATGATGGAGTAGGCGAGCACTCAAACACATATAGATATACCGTATATATACACAGTCAGTGGAATGTCAGTGTGGCTGCTATCATAACACAGCATGTGTCTGGAGCGGGTTATTTTAAGGTCTGGGAAGGCGAGCAGATGCATCATGAATTTGGCTCTCTTTTATTTTAGTTTAAGCGGGCTTTATTGGTGTGAAATTTGACAGTATTTGTATTTTTGAGAGGATGTGCATTAAAGGAAGCCCTGCTATGGTGAGAAGTCCTAGCTTCTTAAGATTACATGTTTATTTATGTCTATTCATAGAAATAGATACATAAGCTCATGATAGACTAAATAACCTAGACGAAGGAAAGAGAGGGAACAAAGAGGGTATGTGGCAAAACAAATCATTTTCCACACACCACCACACATTACTGACACTAATGCAAACACCTTGATGGGTTTTTCAAGTGCTTGTCTATCATTATCACCGCTCCATTAAAAGGAAATGCAATCTATTTTCATCTTTCCAATGTTTCTACATTAGATATTGTTCCGTTTAAAAACATCTGTTACTGTATGAGGTAAGTTGAGATTTGGTTGTCAGCATGTAATTTCATGAGCACTTTATTCATCTTACAATACAAGTGACAAAAGTATATTTTAAATGAAGCACGTTTTGATGCGGCACCTGACAGGTTCAATCAAAGATCTTACATCAAGCACTCGTCACCAAGTTCAAATACGTTGCTGTGTAATCCAGTGTATTCTGTCATATCAGGTTACTTGCTATGCCAACTCTTATTGACTGGCTTTGGTATTCACCCACATGTCTACACCATGGTTATTCATGTGTGAGCCTGTGGCCTTTCACCAGCAGAGCTTACAAAAGGTCACATACTCACACACACAGCTACAACAGGCTGTGGAGGAAGAGGAGGCAAGAAAAAAAAACAAAAAGGAGAGAAACCGAACAAAAGGCACCAGCCACATGTGGCATGCACATGCATGCATACAATACAGTGTAAAAACGGTGAAAGAAAGTGAGCTGCTTTAACAGAAAATTAAACCTATTCATCACTGTTAAGGCCTTTTTAAATCTCATGCTCGCTCAAATTAAAAAGAACTTGTCATTGCTCAATCCCTCTATCTCTACCCATGTGTTGCATCCTCAGCCTTCCCCTGCAATGCAATTCTCTCCTTTTCTCTCATTCATCTCCCGTGTACCTTTTCCCCCCTTTCCTCCTCTCTACCTTTCCTTCCTCCCTCCTCTTTCCCTCCAAATTAAATGCCTTTAGCTTACCGTCCTCGGATAAGGGCGTGTAGCGAGTCGCTAGACACGGCGCGGCAGCATTTCATCTTCAGACCAACACTAAATCACGCTAACTCAATCATCTGCATGGAGTTACACACACATATACACACACATATACACACATATACACACACACACACACACACACACACACACACACACACACACACACACACACACACAAGGCTGCGAGTGTGAAAAGCACTGCCTCTAAAGCGGTGCTTTACTATGACTGATTTTATCAGCTGTCTTGCAAACGGGGGAAGAAATTGCAGCACAACATTATCATATACAATAAGATGAGACTCGAAGATAGAGCTTTCCAATTGAACGCCTTTTTAGTGTCGCCATTCAAATGAGAAAAGACCTCCTCTTACATCGAGGCGCAACACAAATCCCTTATGGGATATTTCAACCGAGACAATATTACACATTTACATCAAAGACTGCTGAGAGGATATTTATGTTAAAGACAAAACATGCATACACTTAAAGACTAGATTTAATATTTACACGGCTATGGGTGCTTGCACATAAGAAACGCAACCTGGCACATGATTCCCACAGTGACAATGGCATGTTTGGACCACTGCTAACCCTTCAAGTCACTGAGACAAAGCTAATGCTTTTACATGCACAGCAGTAACCGGGTAACCCCGGTTAGTGAATAACAGGGTCATGCCAGTTCTCCCCGTATACATGAGCGTGGAAGAATGGGAAGAATGATGGGAGTAACTCTACCTCCGGTACAGTACGCTTTTTCTTCCGGTTAACCTATGTAAAAATTACCCCAAACGGCCACTACATTAGTCATATTTAACAACTTAATGTTTCATTTACATATTCTTGTCACCGCACAGTGTTCTTGCCAAATGACTTTCAACTTGTTCGGCTCATTATATCTGTAATCAGTGTCGGGTGGAATTAGCAAGCTAACTTTATTAGCTAACTATCATTAATGTTAGCCAGCGGCCGCAGCGGAGGCTGCTCGGTCCCTCCACTTTTTCGCAGAGAAAAAGCATTGACAGCCCCGAAAATGGACAATCTGTTTAGCCATCTCCCGTTAAAACAGATGGACAGCAGACTCTTTGCTGCCGATGGTCCCGCCGCTGATTCGGGCAATGCTGTTTTGTTGTATGGTACCATAAGCAACGACTACGACTCACAGTGCTTACGGATTATGATTATTTCCGGTTCAAAAACCACTTCAGGAGAGTGGGGAGGGTCAGTTGGAGCACGCGCATACGCTTAAACCGACATTAACCGATACCTTAATACTCCGTTTAAGGTGTATACATGCAGGAATACCCCGGTTACTGAAGGAGTTCTCTACCTCTGTTAACCGAGTAATGAGAACTTTAACAGGGGTAAGGCGTTTGAAAAATCGGGGTATTAGATTAACTTAAACTGCATGTAAACGAGAGCTATGCTTACAAGCTGTTGGCCTTATCAGACACAGGAAGGTAAACAAAGATTGGGAAGAGTGCTAAATGCAATGAGGGGGGACAGATGCTATCATCTATGGAGTGTGTATGTGGCTTTGAAGAGAGAATTGGAGAACATACAAACACAGGAAGAGATCGGCTTGGGAGTAGAGTGTTTGTGTTGAGTGTAGCAGTGGGGGAGGCTGTGTTTGTGTGAGAGAAAGTGTGTGTGCATACAAAGCGTGCGAGACAGTCTATCAATTTGCATGTGTAGCAGAATGTTTGCGTGCACTGAATTCATGCAAGTGTGCATTTGTGTGTATGGAGTTAATCTGAACCAGTCACATAAAAAAAAAAGGCATCAATTAATAGCTTCAAGAAATGAAGAACAAACACACTCCCATTCTTGATGTGACTCTATGCAGCGTCGCTTGACCCACCATTTACTGACTAGATCAGCCATTCACTAGGATTACAGCGAGTAAGACCTAATATTCAGCTGTAATTACCAAGGTGTGTGTGTGTGTGTGTGTGTGTGTGTGTGGCGTGTGCGTGTGACATCCTGTGAGAGAGCCAAAGTTATTACATGGCCACTGGTGCCTCTAATAGCATCTTTTAGGGAGAGAGGGATGAGGGAGAGAGGGAGAGATGACTGATTTGCATCTTTCTTGGGAAAGAGCAGTATTATGGCGGAGGAATTCTATGGTGGTTAAGATATGGGTCTGTTTTGACTGCGCCGTCATGTGAGTGTGTGTGTGGGTGTGTGCAGATGTTTGTAATAGATGTAACACAAGAGGCTAATGGGAGCCAGGCCAAAACCACACCTCAGCGTAATGTGTGCCAAACCATTCCTGGCCACAAATGCCTGCCTCTCCTCTGCCTCTTTCATTTCTCCATCTTTTCCTCTTTTCGTTTTTATTTCACCCTCTCCTGACGAATTTTTTTTCTTCTCACTTTCAACTTCTTTCCCCTCCTCTTTATTTTTGTTTTGAAACTTTCCTTCCCTTCGCCCCTTAATCCTCTTCTTTTTCTTTGAGTTCTCGCCCTTTCTCTCAACGGTATCTTCCCCTTCCTGTCTTTCTGAAACACAAGCAGTAAAGGGGAAAAAAAAACCTTACTCAGCTCTTACACACACCACAAACACCCATGACAGAAAAAGAAACACCGAGATAGACCAGAAAGAGAAAAGTTGACGTAAACAAAGTTAAGATAAGCACAGAAAGCAGCGGACCACAACATCGTCAATTGGTGACACAGAAGATGTTTTAAATTAAAGAATAAGGTTGCTGGTAACAATAGGAGGCTTGGTGGCTTAAATGAAAAGGAGGTTAAGGGGGAAGAAAAGTAATGACAGAACACACACATATAATGTCTGGCAGTTGTAAGGAACGAGGAATGCAGATGGTGTTTAAAATGAGCTTTTATAGCGTGGTTTAGAGCGATTTACAGCAGTGGTTGACCTTGTGTGTGTGTGTGTGTGTGTGTGTGTGTGTGTGTGTGTGTGTGTGTGTGTTCAATCAGTGAGTGGCAGTGTGCTAGCATGGCACACTATTCAGAATGTGTTCCAGTAAGAAGCACTGCTCCACCCACTTTCTAACACCCCTTATTTCTTTTCTTGGTCTTCATTTTTTTTTTTTTTGTTTAGTCTATAAAATATCAGGAAATAGTGAAAAATGCCCATCACAATTCACCAGAGCTCGATGTTTGTACCCAAATATATGTAATTTACAATCACATACAACAACAAAAAAAGCCGTAAATGGCCACTTTTAAGAAGCCGGAGCCAGCAAATGTTGTCGTGGGATCTTTTGGTTTGATAAATAACTTAAAGGCCCAGTCACACCAGAAAGTGGCACAGAAAAAATTCAACTGCAGTCTTTGTGAAATAAGCAGTGCCAGAAGCTTGGTAATGCAGGGACTACTCACAGGTAGCTGAAGAGCTAATGGCTAGCACACTAGCAAGCCAGGAACACGCTAGTCAGTCAAGAGAAAGTAAAATGTGTTCTGTACCGTACCGGTAACTCACCCCTATAATTCTATCCAATAAAGTTTTATTGAAGAAAGAAATCTAACATTGCTAGCTTTCTAAATGTTAGTTAATTAAAGCTTGTTAGCTCCTTGTAAACAGGTCAATGAGTTCACACAGTTTATTCAAAAGGAGGTATTCGTACAATCGACTCCTACATCATTACAGTCTGCAAACCATTGCCCTTTTAATGGAGCAGTTTGTACTTTGACAGAGGACGGTAACTTAAAGTGGTAGGAGCAAAACAGCTAATAACCTCCAATAGATTCCTCCATTTTGCACTCTGTGGCTTAACATTCCCTCAAAGGTCAACGCATCAAGACAGTTTGCTATGTTTGTGTCGCAAAGCCTTTGAAAGGATTAACTCATTAATCAACACTATACTTGATTATTCAAATTCGTAAGATGTCAGTGGAGATCATGTTGTAATAGTTATCGGAATAATAATTTTGCCAATATCACCAAACTCTCTAAGTGTCTGTTACACACTGTATATGTAGGTCAAAAGTGCAAAACCATGTAAAGGTATAGGATGTTGGAGGTTTAGGGATAGGTGTGTGTGTGTGTGTGTGTGTGTGTGTGTGTGTGTGTGTGTGTGTGTGTGTGTGTGTGTGTGTGTGTGTGTGTGTGTGTGTGAATATGCTGTGTCAGTTCCACATAACAAGATAGTGTCAGGGAGGGTGAAAAAGAAAAAAGAACTTTGGGTTTGAGTCAAAAACACCCAAATATGTGTCTTGCTTTTGAGTTTAATGGAAGATGTAAGATGTGATCTGTAGGTCTGGTTGGCTTTCAGCTGTTAGCTTAACACGGTTGGACTCTATTGGTGTTTGTCCAGGAGCAAGGTCTCGGTTTTCTTTGGCATGAAGCTAAATGTAATGCCTTCTGCTGAGAGCGGAGGAGAGAGATGTACTGATGGATGAGGTGTAAGTTATTAATGCACCGCATCTAGACAGGGAGAGGGGGCGGGTAGCTTTTTCAAAACTAAAAATATGCTAAAGTATCTACGGTACATGACTGTGTGACATAATGTAATATAGCATTGCTTTGGTCACTTCCTTCATTGGAAGAAGCCCAGTTCTCTTCTCCACCCAAGCAAAGACAACATTAGTTTCTGTCTGAAACCAAAAGCCTATCCCTGCAGTATGGCAAGACAAAATATGAAATGTTTTCCTCTACTGACTTAGCTTTTATCTTCTCGTCCCTCCATCCCCAGGTGAGGCCACCCACTTTTTTGCCCAGATTGCTAACTCTTTTTTTGGGGAGGCGCCAGAGGAAAGTCCCTGGCTTGGGTTCGGGCCTGGTGCGGGGAATCCACCTCTGAAACTGAGCAGGGGAGAAAAAGGGAGAACTGGGAAGACTGCCACTGACAGGAACACAAATGAGAGTTGGAGGAGTGTGGCTTTCACGCCTTCCTCAAAGCTCTTTTGTGCTTGAAACTCTCTCTCAACGATTTTTCTTCCATCGCTTCATCCCCGTGTTGTTCATTCAGCATTCTTCTCCTCTTTAAATTTTTATTTCTCACTCCATCTC
Source organism: Perca flavescens (assembly GCF_004354835.1). Lineage (NCBI taxonomy): Eukaryota > Metazoa > Chordata > Actinopteri > Perciformes > Percidae > Perca > Perca flavescens. Next base: position 30,406,131 of record NC_041334.1, on the reverse strand, counting down.
TCAGCTCAGTTCCCATTTTCCTTTCTCTCTCCCTCCCTGCCCGCTCATTCCAGTCTCCTGGTGTGGTGTAATGGTCCACAGGGATGGCCTTGGCTGCTGCTGACCAAATACAACGAGCATGACTGATTTAAGAGCCAAAAGACTGGACTGTGTGTGTGTGTGTGTGTGTGTGTGTGTGTGTGTGTGTGTGTGCACGCGCTCGCGTGTCCACGTACGAGAGAGAGAGTTAGAGAGTTAAACAGAGGGAGAGAAAGTGGAAAGTCCAGGACAAGCTGAAGTAAAAAAATTAAACAACTGAAGGATGAGAAAAAGAGACTGAGCCGTTACAGTCACAGAGAAACCACACATTCAAAGCTTTAACTGGACCCTATTAAAACACACAACACACACACACACACACACACACACACACACACACACACACACACGGTGTAGTAACTTAGTGTGTTTAGGGTGTGTGTGAGAGGAAAGGGACAGCTGTGGAGCATACATGGTGACATTTAGCAGATGTGCAAGCCATGTGCACGCTCACACTAAGACATGACCTAGTCCCAGGCGCTATTTAATCCCTTACAGTCGTGATATTACTCATTAAGTGACGCCAATAGAAGGGAAAAGACGAAGATACATTAACATTTTAACCATAGCCTACTCTATTTTGAAATGTTAAGAATACTGTCATAGCTCAATGTCTGACCTTCCCTTTTCCACGTTTTATACAGTTGGTAACAGGTCATTTAGGATCTCCGGTGGTAAACAGGTTGGACGTCAGTGTACGGGCTTATCTGCTAACGTTAGCTGCCGACCGTTAGCTTGAAACCATCCAACAAATAGACGGTACCGTTTGATTTAACGTCACCGCTCATATTAAACACAGTTTAACAACAAAATTAAACGCTGAGTGAACATTACTAGCTACGTTTTTCATGTTGGTTTTGAGCGGTATGCACCCCCACTAACCTGGAAAACCGTTTTAAACCAGTAACGTTAATACAGCGTTCTGCAGCGGGGAGTCAAAGGCAGAGGGACCGTCACAGCAGCGTTAGCTAACATTAGCTTCTTGTCTCATCTGGGGTCTGATTAACAGTAAATTCATCAAAGTCAGTGTGCCCAACACTATTTTCCAATAAACTATAGCTGTCAAATTTCACGGGACCCGCGTGAATGCGGATTTCATGCCGCGGCTTTCGTCACTGTTTATCACTTATTGATTGAAGTAGCTAGCTAGTACTCGCCCTGTTGTTTATTTGGTTGCCATGAGTTTGCAAGTGAGGACATCCTGTCTCTGTTCCAGTTGCTCTGCTCACCCTAGGGGGGAGAGAGAGCGGATGACAGTTCGCTTGAGTTCAGTAGAGGAGACGGCTCTACGACTTTATCACTTTTCATAAACAGCCGAAGGAACGGTGGTGCGTGGTGTACATAGCAGAAACCCTGTTGTGCGTCTGCCCTATTTCTGATACCGTGGCGTTGGAAATTTTACCGTGGCGCACAGCCACTATGCTATCAACATAGAGGAAACACTGATCCTCGACGTTCCACTTCCGGGATTGCTCCGGTGCCGCGGGAAATTCCACCGGATGCATGTCTTTTCGCCAATGTCAGTTTCCTTCTGCTTTCTTTGTGTTGGAATTCAACTCTGGCGGATTTATGAGGACGTGGGTACCTGCTCCTCAGAGACAGCTAGCTAGACTATCTGTCTAACTTTTGAACGTACACATTCCGACAAAACAAGTGTATTCCTGAGGCTATTCTGCAGCGGCTCGGTGCGGAGCTTAGCACCGCCCATGACGATTGGGATTGGTTTAAAGAAATGCCAATAAACCAGAGCACATTTTTTAACCCATCACGGAATGCTGTGTGGACTTGCCAGACCCTCCTCCACAGCGTGTGGAGGAAGGGTTGAGGTCGATAACGGTGTAAAATGATTTCTTGTCTCCTGGCCAATGAGCGGAGGTGAATAAACAAAACCAGGAAGAGGATACTGTCCCACTGCCAATGAGTGAAGCGGAGTAAAAAAAAACTTTTAAAAAAATCACTCACCAACTACATTTTAGTCAATAAAAAAGTGAAAATTGGTACACTGTATCAGATAGTGGGTACAGCTTTCCAGCCTCTGGGCCCAGATGGATAGATACATATTATGCTTCTATATGTGGGCTGCAAGTTTGGCGTGCTGCACTCAAATAACGCCTATTAATACCTCCACTGCTCAACTAGAGGCCACTTTACACTGTCTTATGTAACTGCAGTGTCACAGAGGGCACAGAGAGAGGAAGACTATGGTACATAAACACACAGGAATACACTCCTCTGCACATATGCATGCAAATCACTGAGTGCACGCACGCGCACGCACACACACACACACACACACACACACACACACACACACACACACACACACACACACACACGCACACGCACACGCACACGCACACGCACACGCACAACATGCCATAGCAGTGCACGAGCAGCTGGTACGACCAGGTGGAGGCCAGATGCCCCGCCTCTGGTTTGGCCTGTGGCCATGGTAACACAATGGGGCTTGGCCAATGGCTGTAGTGTCTGGGGAGGAGGTGGGGGTGGGTTTGACACCCAAAGCTATCCAGATGATACAGCCCACCCACGTTCAACCACATTCCTGCCAAATTATGACAATTAGAAGCTGTAATCGACGGCTGTATGTTTCTGTGGGTTTATCCAGGGCTGAGCAGCAGTCCGACAATTAGCAAGAGCAAATTTGGCAACATCCAAATGAACATGGACATTACCAGGAAAACCAGGGACAAGTTGTTTGCAAACATAAGTTTTCGTGAGTGTTTTGTAATAAATAGCGTTTGTTTCCCACATGGAGAAACTGTGTTTACGTGATTTACAGTGCAATAAACCATAACTAAAATATTATGTTGTGATGTGTTGAAAGAGCTGAACTTTGAGCAGTCCCACAGGCTCAAAGTACAGAGAGACGGGCAGCATTAAAAAAAAACAGAAAGAAATGAAGGATAAAAGGAGGAATGATAAAGGAGAAAACTGAAGAAAAGCTGAGTGATGAGTGTGAGACCTTTTTAAATCAGAGGCTGCTGGCTGCAAATTACTAACAGATAATGGGTGTGTGTGGTTTGTCTGTTTGAGAGAGAAAGAGACAAAGGCAAACACAGAGAGAAAGCTAAGTTTGTCTGAAGTGGTGGCCAGCTGGGTCAACTCTCATTCCTCTATGTCAGCGAGGGAGGACATGGTGGAGGTAAGGAGAGGGTGGGGTGGGGTGGGGGTGGGGAAATGGGGTAGATCCAGGAGGGAGGGAATCCAAGAAAACACAGAAGAAAAGAATGATAGAAAGACATCAACAGCAGATGACAAGGAAGTGAGATTAAGACCATTAGTCACATACTATCAGGAAGAGGGTGGGGACACGGAACAGAAAAGAAGGAAAGAGTGACATGAAAGATAAATCTGTGTTCCGCAGTGTTTTTTTCCCCCAACCAGCAAGTCGGTCTGTTTCATCAGTGTCTTCATAGGTCTGGAGGACTCTAGGACTGAGAAAAAAAAAAAAAATAAAAACAAGGTGATGAGGGGAATACTTAACTCTTGAATACTCTCAAACCTTAATCCTTTTTAATTCTGCCATGGAATGTACAGTGGCCAGACATTTCAGATCATTTAAAGCTCTGATATACTACAAAACTGAGGCTCAATTGTCACTTAACTGGTGAAAGTGAAACCAAAATAAAATATTCCAACAACACACAACCATACACAGTGATGGCAGTGCAGCAGCATCACTTGATAAGAAATGGCAAAGGCATCAAGATAATGTGCGCCACCAGCAGCAGCTGAGGAAATGCCTCTAGTATCTGTGTTTATGTCCGTGTCCCTGACAAAGCAGCTTCTGACACATGTCACTGAGCATTAAATCTGGTCCTCTTCCTCGTCAGTGTGCTTTCCAGCCATCTCTCTCTGTCTCCTCCTGCAGGGCACTGTGCTTAAAATAAAGTTAAAATCCCTGTTATTGAGATTAAAAAAGAAAGAAGTGAAAACTGTTTATGTTAATGTCCCCTTTTTCACATGCACACGGAACATGGTAAACTAGTGAGAAGGCTTCCCCTGGACCAAAATAGGCGAGAGAAGAAGAAAGCACGGCAAAGTTTCCAGACAGTCAGCCAAGCGCACTGGACTGTCACAAGATTGCTTTTTATAGAAGTGCTCTTTATTGTGTCCATTTCTGTGTCACGCACACACACACACACACACACACACAAAAACACAAAGCCATCTTATCTCGCCCTTTCACTTCCTCTGGTCTCCCTCACACTGCCCCACAGACAGAAACAGGAAGCGTGTATGAGCAAGGGAAATTGACAATATAGAAAACGGAGGAAATCCTTTCGTCCTAGAATACCGTCTCTCACAGATGTGTACAACCACAAAAACACACACACACACACTAAGACAATTACACAAACATGCAATCAAACAGATAAGGCCAGTAACAGTAACACACACGCATACTGATCAGAGCAAACTTGACTCGAAGCCATGGAGACATTAACTAGCCTCTCTGCCACTCGGCCTATGTTAAGTCCATACAATGTGTAATTTGTGAATAGATTAGGTTAACATTAAAGTGAACTGAACTTCCACAATGGCAAACAATCTGTAGTTTACATGCGAAAATATAGCTTCAAAGTGGCCAAAAAAGGAACCAAGATGACGTACCGAGCCCAGCGTGGATGGCTATTACTCAGTCTCCCGTTCTCCTGCTTCCTGACTCATGTAAACACACACCGACAAACTTTCAGAAACTACAAACACACAATGCACGCTAATAGATTTCTCAATGGGTAACCACACGTTGCTATTAGCTCATTATACACAGAAGGAGGCCTGCATGCTCGCTCAATCGCTCTCTCCACTCACAAACTGAACCGTTCGCGTCCCAACAGACCGGACACATGCATGCACACGCAAAACACACATGATGCACGCACACACAATTAAGCAGCAGCATGGGTGCTCAGCAGGATTTAGAGGACAATTAAAAAGCTCAATTAGACTTACATTCTTATTTCCAGAAACAAGTGCGTTACAGATGGCGTGGCTCGCTCTTTTGCGTTTAAAAACACACACACACTTTGCTGGTTTCCTCCTGGGAGACAACACAGGGGAGATGTAGAGAGGAGGAGGGGATTTGATGTAAATATGTCTAATGGTGCTGCGTTTGCCAGGCTGTTGGGATAAGTGCCCGACGAAAATGTATCCCACATCCTTAAAATGCAATACTGCTGATACTAATATGATTTTGCATGTTTTCAAAAGGCAATTCACTTGGCTTTATGGTGATGTTTGCTCACTCAGTGATTGAAGATTAAGACCGACTGCGTTTGTGTTGTTTTACAAATACATTCACAACTTTGTTTTGTTCCCCATCTCTCTCTCATTTCCTCCCTCCAGCCTTAAACTATTTACAGCTTAGGGCTGGGCGATATATCGATATTAAAAATATATCGATATATTTTTAAATGAGATATGGAATTAGACCATATCGCATATATCGATATAGTTCAAATGTGATCCTTGCTCCCATAGATATATACACAGATGTCGCCTTGAGGTTCTAAACATACGTCAAAACCGCCGCCATCTTGGAACAGAGGTCCGAAGCATTCAGATCAACGCTAAAGATGCCGGACTTTTGTACTGCTTAATTATGTTCGATAGAGGAAATGAAAAGAACAAACAGCAATGAATAACATTTAACAGGTGACAATGTGTTTTATGATTATGTATGCCGCCTTCGACCAGCAATCTGAGCTCCGGCGGCAGCGGGAGGCGGAGAGCTCCGTGGCGGCCGCAGCGTCTCTTCCCCGGTAAAAACACAGCTTTGCCTCGCTGCTGCGCTGCGGTCCCCGCTGATCCAAATCGGACCAGCCAAAGACAGAGTGGTGATCGGTAGGATCTTACACGTAGTCCAGGACGACCTGTATGTCGATATCGGCGGAAAGTTCCACTAAGTTGCCGGCGGCAGGCGGACGGAGAGAAGCTACAGCGGGGCAGCAGAGACCGTCTGCAGCTGCAGGATCTGGAGCTCAGTGCCCGTTAAAATGACACGTAACGCATAAATACATACAGA